>NC_057797.1:451069104-451076562 GCF_018294505.1 Triticum aestivum
TGGGCGGCGGCGCGACGAGATGGGCCCCGCGGGCCCGATCCAGGCCGCGCGGGCCGGCGGCGGGGCTGAAGGAGAGAGAGGGCGGCGGTGGTGACGTGGCACGTCATGGTTGGCTGCGGCGGGCGGTGCGGACATGTCCGTCGGCGCGGAGAGATGGTAGACTAGGGTTTCGTTCGCGAATTTCGGAGGGGATCACATATTTATAGGTAGAGGGAGCTAGGAGAGTCCAAATGAGGTGCGGTTTGCGGCCACGCGATCGTGATCGAACGCTCTAGATGATGGAGGAGGTTTAGGTGGGTTTTGTGCCACTTTGGAGGGGTGTATGGCTGCAACACACACGAGGCCTTCTCGGTTCCTCGGTTAACCGTTGGAGTATCAAACGAAGTCCAAATGGTACGAAACTTGACAGGCGGTCTACCGGTAGTAAACAAAGGCCGCATGACAAGTCTCGGTCCAATCCGAAAACGTTTAACACCCACACACGAAAAGAGGTAGAAAGGGACACCGGGTGACATAGGAGCACCGGATTGCAAAACGGACAACGAGGAAAATGCTCGGATGCATGAGACGAACATGTATGCAAATGAAATGCACATGATGACATGATATGACATGAACGACACGCAAGCAATGACAAGGCAACAACAGCGAATAACTGGAGGACACCTGGCACATCGGTCTCGGGGTGTTACAACACTCCACCACTACGAGAGGATCTCGTCCCGAGATCTAGAATGGCACCGGATGGAAAACAGAAGAGAAAGAGAAGAGGTAAGTCTAAGTTGCTTCTTTGAGAAATGAGTGAAACCAAAGAACCTTGAAAAGGTTAAGCCATTACGAGCAAGAATACAATGGAGATGAACGAAGTTGAAAGCACTCCGGTAAGAAAGAGGAAAAGAAAGAACCGATTCGAGTAGCACTCCGGTTTAGAAGGGATAAGCAAGAAAAAGAATATGAACTTGGTAAGATGAGGAGATACTTGATGAAATCACAACATACTGCCTCCAGAACAAAAGAATAGACGATAATAATTGAAACATGAGAATGGAGAAGAAAATGCCAACTTTTGCCACAAAAGAGCTAGAATGGCTTCCTTAGGAGGAGGGTCGAACAGAGTTGTTGGAACACCAACAACGAAAAGAGTAAGCTTGTTGTGGGCTTATGGAAAACATCTCAAAACTGAGTTGAAATTCTGCCACTGACGGAAACGATAGATTGGGTTGATATCAACAAGGAGACGAGAAGCTTATATCACCGGGAGGATAAATGAAGAACCTGGATCATATATGAGCACCATAAATAGCAACGATCCTTAGGGAAGGTTTTAGGTGAAATATAACCCAAGATAACTCCAATGACGAGATTGATGGATTTAAAATAACTCATTCTTGATAACTTGTGAAACATGAAACATGAACTCTAATTATCAAGAATGACATAATACCACCTCCAATGATATGGAAGAAAGAATTGCACTCCGTATTGCAAGATGAAGAAACTTGAGCTCCTTTGAAAAGCATCATCATGAACATTTCGAGAAGGAATTAAATCCTAGATGAACCCATCATGTAGAACCTTCATGAAGAACTCCGATAACAAAAAGGATGGTCAAACGGAAGAAAGAGAGGTTGAAAACACAAGGTGAAGCCTCGCAATTATTAGATGGATCTCTGCGATGAAGTAATTGAGAGAACTTGGAACTCCGGGAAAAGAAAGATAAAGCAACAAAACCAAGAAGTTGACGAGCCTCCGGAATAAGAAATTGAATTTACTAGATGAAACAAGGATAAGAATTCCATTATGCTTATCCTTCACCAATTAAATTGATGACAATCAACGGATTTGTCATATTACTTATTCTCGTAGAAAAGATCAAGAGAGATATAACATAAACTTGAGAAGGTCTTCTGCGAACCACCGGTAGGATTGGGAAGAATGAATGAATTGATATGATAAACGAAGGAAGAAGAATCTTGGAAGAACCACCATAAGGATTGAAATGAACAAAGAAAAGATAAAGAAACACCGGGAAGAATTAGGGAACGAATGAAGATACTTGAGAGAATCAAGATACATGAGACGAAGGGATCACGAACTGATTAGAGATCACTTGAACGATGCACCGGTAAGGTCGGAGAATGATAACTAAAATTTGAGAATGAATAAACCTGAATTGATGGACTCCGGATAATCAAACTGAAAAGACTCCTGAATTGCTCCGGATAGGTGAAAAGAATTATCACGACCGAAAACAATTATGAGAGGATGGCATAAGGTTAGCACCATGAATCTTCGAGAGAATGGATAAGATTGAAGAGAAACTCTTCTTCGGTCTTCCAATCTGAGAATGATGACGAGAAACACCACCATGAATTATTGAGATACTCCGGGATGAAAATTAGAAAGGTTGAACCAACGATGAAAAGAATTTAACCGATCTTGGAGAAAGACATTTGACTGATGGTAAATCATTCTTATGTCAAACTTCGAAAAGAATTTGGGAGTAACTCTGGGAAAATAAGAAGAGTCAGGTAAGATCCTGGAAAAAGACTTGTGGGTTAGGGCCCACTCAAAAGATACACCGTTGAACGATTTAAAGAAAGATTGCACCGGTTGAATTAAACGTCTTGAATGAGATAACAACATTGAAATAAGTTGAATGGATCTTGAATGACAAGACGAGCCTATTGAGATATCTTGATCACTCTAGAACAAATGAATAGCGAGAAGTGGATGATTATGAGGTGCACCGGCATGAGAAGGTATTTGAAACGAGGAAAAAGGATATGGTCAACACCGAAAACTTGAATTGAATCCACCGGAGAAGAAAAGGAACGAATAATGGTGAACTAGAAGCTCCGTTAAAATATTCATGAGCATCACCGGGTAAGAACATTGACGGAAAAGAATGGAGAGACTTCACAAGAATAAAAGGATACTTGATAAAGAAATCTTAGTCCTTGAAGAAAAAGGGTGGGTGGGCGTGAAAAACAAAGGCAACTTGGAGACGGAAGAAACAAACACTGTTGAGAAGAACTGATAATTGATCTTGCGAATGTTGAAGTGATCGGACCCACTTGAAGAGAGACACACCGGTTGAAAAGGATTGACATGACAGACTCGATTATTAGGATGGATTAGTATTCACATCGGAGTATGAGAAGGTATGGAATCAACACTTGACTTCGAAGCAACTCGAATACCACAACTCAAAACAAAACAAAGGGTTGGCTTGCAAAATAAGCTGGAACAAACATATGATAGAGATTTCGTCCGAAGTTTTCGTGGTGGGGCCTACACGGGCTTGATGGTACAGCACCATCATGTACAAGGCAGTGCACATGACATAGCCAAGGACTCTTTAAGACACAACAAGACCACTGTAAAACCAACCGTGGATAGGCGGACCACTAGACGTCGAACCCCAATTTCATATCATACATCTGTCGGAAAGATATCCTAAGAGCTACTTGAATTCCCACTTATAAACTCCCGAAACTTTCCGGTTATGCAATCAGGTGTTGGGGATACAGGGGAAGCATAATATCTCACCCAAAACTAACAAATCCTACATCCAGCTGTATCCATCCTTCAACACATAACCAAGAAACCTTCAAAAATCGTTTACCTCAACCTTCGAAAAGCATCCGTTATACGAGTTATGGAAATATTCCCGAACTCCTGCCCCAGTACTGGGTGGCGTTGAGGTTATCTCACCAACAACTGCATAAAAGAGATTTTCGATGTCGGTGAACTCAGGTATTCCAGAACTGCAACGATAAAATTGTGACGACAACACCTCGAAGCTCAACTCCCTGGGACACTGCCACAACCCCTAAATGTTAGGAGGCACCAAGAACAATGTTCTCGTCACAAAACCATCGGAACGATTCCAAGATACCCGCGTGATCCTAAATTTTTTTTAGTGAAATTTGAGAAGAGAAGAGTCAAAACTCTGCGTCAGGATGCCTCACCAGAGCGACGAAGGGACTGAGGAGTAAAAAGAAGTCCTACTCTCCGATATATATATAATCCTAAATGACTCAAAACATTTTTCTAGACTCAACAACGCAAGCGATTCGATCAAGCAGGGGGGCTCCTAAGTCGGGGAAGGCTCTGATTACCAACTTGTAACGCCCTCGATGTGGCTATATCTCCTACGTGTCGAAGCATGACTTAGAGGCATAACCGCATTGAAAGAAATGTCGCAAGTGAGGTAATCTTCACACAACCCATGTAATACATAAGGGAAAGAGATACATAGTTGGCTTACAATCACCACTTCACACAATACATGAATAAAGCATTACATTCATCCAAATACAATCAAGGTCCGACTACGGAACCAAAATAAAAGAAGACTACCTCAAATGCTACACAGATCCCTGATCGTCCTGGCTGGGCTCCACTACTGATCAACTAGAACGAAACAACACAAAGGAAAAGATCTTCATCGAGCTCCGCCTTGAGCTTGGTTGCGTCACCTGCACGGTTCAACGACACCTACAAGCTGGTTTTGGAAGTATTTGTGAGTCACGGGGACTCAGCAATCTCACACCCTTGCGATCAAGACTATTTAAGCTTATAGGTAAGGTAAAAAGGTATGAGGTGGAGTTGCAGCAAGCGACTATCATATATGGTGGCTAACATACGCAAATGAGAGCGAGAAGAGAAGGCAAAAGCACGGTCGAACAACTATGATCAAGAAGTGATCCTAGAACAACCTACGTCAAGCATTACTCCAACACCGTGTTCACTTCCCGGACTCCGCCGAGAAGAGACCGTCACGGTTACACACGCGGTTGATGTATTTTAATTAAGGTCAACTTCAGGTTTTCTACAACCGGACATTAACAAATTCCCATCTGCCCATAACCGCAGGCACGACTTTCGAAAGTTCAAATCCCTGCAGGGGTGTCCCAACTTAGCCCATCACAAGCTCTCATGGTCAACAAAGGATATTCCTTCTCACAAGACAATCCGATCAGACTCGGCATCCCGGTTAGAAGACATCCTCGACAATGGTAAAACAAGTCCAACAAGACCACCCGATGCACCGACATACCGATAGGAGCTTCACATATCTCGTTCTCAGGGCAACACCGGATGAACACTACGTACAACTAAAACCAGCCCTCAAGTTTCCTCGAGGTGGCGCCACACGTGGCTCTGTTTCGGACCAACACTTAGACAAGCACTGGCCCGGGGGGTTAAAATAAAGATGACCCTTGGGCTGGCCTAACCCAAGGGAAAGAGAGGATAGGTGGCGAATGGTAAAACCAAGGTTGGGCCTTGCTGGAGGAGTTTTATTCAAAGCAAACTGTCAAGGGGTTCCCATTATAACCCAACCATGTAAGGAACGCAAAATCCGGGAACATAACACCGATATGACAGAAACTAGGGCGGCAAGAGTGGAACAAAACACCAGGCATAAGGCCGAGCCTTCTACCCTTTACCAAGTATCTAGATGCATTAATTAAATAAGAGATATTGTGATATCCCAACAATAATCATGTTCCAACAAGGAACAAACTCCAATCTTCACCTGCAACTAACAACGCTATAAGAGGGGCTGAGCAAAGCGGTAACATGGCCAAACAACGGTTTGCTAGGACAAGGTGGGTTAGAGGCTTGGCTTAGCAATATGGGAGGCATGATAAGAAAGTGGTAGGTAGCGCAGCATAGGCATAGCAAAAGAGCGAGCAACCAGCAAGCAAAGATAGAAGTGATTTCGAGGGTATGGTCATCTTGCCTGAAATCCCGCAAGGAAGAAGAACGAGTCCATGAAGAAGACAAACGGACGTAGTCGAACGGTTCCTCACAAACGCGACGTTAACGGAACCAACCCGAGGAAGCAACGCCGGAAAGAAGCACACAACATAGTAAACAACCAACACATGAACATGGCATGATATGCGGGATGCGATATGCGATGCATATGCATGATTTGGAAAGGAATGATTGAACCTGGCCTCAACTTGGAAATCCAAGAGTGCCACTAGAAAGTTGAGTTGATTTCGGTTGAAATCGATATAAAGATCACCGGAATCCGATGCACGATTTGGAAATGACAAGCAAAACAAATATGGCACCGGTTTGCGATAAACAGCAAGTGACCAACTAAATGGATCAAGATAAATATGCTACAACACTGAAACATGACAAAAAAATACATGGCAGGGATCCACTCATGATGCTTGACAAAATATGAACACTGAGCTATGGCTAATTCACTCATTAACAGGCTCAAACAAGCATGGCAAAAGAGCAAAAGATAATAGGTTTCAGACTTGGTGAAATTAACAGCATGTCAGGAATTTATCATCAGGAAGCAATGTTTAGAGCACGATAACTACAAGCTACAGGAACATATCATGGCATGAAGCTACTCTAAGCATATAGCAAAAGTCCCTTAGTGACCATGAGCCAAAAGGGATCAAAAAATACAATTACAAGCATGTGAACATAGCAAAAACATAAACAGATTCAGACTTAGTGAAAAACTGGAGCATGCAAAATAGATTAACAATTAGGCATGTTTACAAGCTCGATGCACTCACTACGAGGCATTGCATGACAAACTAAGCATACACCCATCAAGAAGACATGTCATAGAAGCTAGACATGGCAAGAAGAACAACATAGCATGCATGGATCAACAACAATAAGCTTGGCAAAATTGATAAACATGTTAACAATCTGCCACGAACATTTTATAGCAAAAGTATAGCTCGATTGACTCAAGCTAGGGTGCTCCATAATTGCAAACAAAGACATGGATGGATAGAGCACCACATTATTAGGAAAACATCCTTACTGATCATCCTCAAAAGAGGCACGGATCACTAGGAAACAACATGAACATATGGCATAAAAACAATAACAGGACAAGGACTTAGTGAAATTCTAAGTCCCTGAAATCAGCATCATTGGGTAAGCTACTTTGCATGCTTGTGCTAGTCACCACAAAGATCACTAAAATACATGGCATACACCCCTGTAAAGATGGAATGGCATATAACAAAACACATGTAGAGCTCAGGGTCATAGCATGCACACATTAATCGTGGCAAAAATGACAAAAGGGCATTTGCTGAAACAGATCTGAAACTATCATCACATAGCCCTCTTCCAACAGCATTTCGGGCATCAAGATGAGCTCAAATGAAAATGACGCAATGAGATGAAATGATGTACTTGTTGAGGCGAACATTTTGATATGCTACACGCGCGAAACGGAGCCACAGTGAAGAAGTTATGATGCTATGAAGAATGCCAAAAATTACGGAGAATAGGGCAAAAAGTTAACCTAATCCAAATCTGGATCTGGATCTGAGGTGGCGCACTTCCCGAGGATCGGCGGAGTTGGGCCGCTCGGTTGCCGGAGACGAAGGGGGAGGTTGCCGGCGTGGGAGGTGCGGATGGCGGCGGCGGTGTCCGGCGGCTTGCCGGAGCGAG
>NC_057797.1:451076891-451095333 GCF_018294505.1 Triticum aestivum
AGCGAGGGTGCGGGGCGCCGGCGGGATTCGCGGCAGAGGCGAAGCGTCGGTGGGCGGCACGCGGCGTCCGTCGCTGAAGGCAGGCGGCGACGCGGGGCTCGGGCGCCCGTGGGCGGCGGTGCAACGAGATGGGCCCCACGGTCCCGATCTGGGTCGCGCGGGCCGGCGGTGGGGCTGGAGGAGAGAGAGGGCGGCGGTGGTGACGTGGCATGCCGTGGTTGGCTGCGGCGGGCGGCGCGGACATGTCCATCGGCGGGGAAGAAATGTCCGGCGGCGCGGAGAGATGGTAGACTAGGGTTTCGTCCGCGAATTTTGGAGGGGATCACATATTTATAGGTAGAGGGAGCTAGGAGAGTCCAAATGAGGTGCGGTTTGCGGCCACGCGATCGTGATCGAACACTCTAGATGATGGAGGAGGTTTAGGTGGGTTTTGGGCCACTTTGGAGGGGTGTTGGGCTGCAACACACACGAGGCCTTCTCGGTTCCTCGGTTAACCGTTGGAGTATCAAACGAAGTTCAAATGGTACGAAACTTGACAGGCGGTCTACCGGTAGTAAATCAAGGCCGCATGACAAGTCTCGATCCAATCCGAAAATGTTTAACACCCGCACACGAAAAGAGGTAGAAAGGGCCACCGGGTGACATAAGAGCGCCGGATTGCAAAACGGACAATGTGGAAAATGCTTGGATGCATGAGACGAATATGTATGCAAATGAAATGCACATGATGACATGATATGACATGCATGACACGCAAGCAATGACAAGGCAACAACAGCGAATAACTGGAGGACACCTGGCACATCGGTCTCGGGGCGTTACACCGTGTCCTCAGTAAGTCCACGGGACTTATTGAGGAGACATGTAACATGGAGTTTGATGAGAATAACGATTCCCAAGTGGAGCAAAGTGGCACTTGTGATATAGGTGATGAAATTCCTCCCCAAGCCATAAGAAGAATGGTTGTTAGTTTTATCTTACCCATTGAGGAACCCCTTGTGGCCGAAGGAGAAGGACAATGCTCCACTCAAGTGGAGCCATCACCAACCCAAGGCCCACACACTTCTGAAGAACAAAGTGAAGGCCCTCAATCACAAGAACAAGACCAAGGGCAAGGTCAATCTCAAGATGGTGTTGTAACATCAAGTGATGCCCAAGGTCAAGTTCTCTCCTCCGAGCAAGTTCAAGATCAAGAGCTTCCCCGAAATCAAGAACAAGCTCAAGACGGTGCTCAAGATGATCAAGTGACCGCTCCTCAACTCAGCCCGAGGAGGAATTGGAGCGTCGTGGTGCCAAGATTGCTTACAAGCTCTCCACCAAAGATCATCTCATGACAAATGTGCTTGGAAGCTTAAGAAAGGGGGTAAGCACTCGTAGAAAATTAGCAAACTATTGTGAACATCACGCGTTTGTCTCTTGTGTTGAACCCCAAAAGGTCTATGAGGCGCTCGAAGATCCGGATTGGCTCAATGCCATGCATGAAGAACTCAAGAACTTCGAGCACAACAAGGTGTGGAGATTGTTGCCAAGGCCAACGAGGAACCATAATGTCATTGGAACCAAGTGGATATTCAAGAATAAGCAAGATGCTTATGGGATTATCATTCGCAACAAGGCTCGTTTGGTAGCACAAGGCTACTTCCAAGTCGAGGGTATCGACTATGGTGAAACCTTTGCTCCCATTGCTCGCCTTGAATCCATTCGCATGTTAATTGCATATGCTTCTCATCATAACTTTAAGTTACAACAAATGGATGTGAAGAGTGCTTTTTTTAATGGTCCTATTAATGAGTTGGTATATGTCAAGCAACCGCCCAGGTTCGAGGATCCCTACTTTCCCGATCATGTGTATCAACTCGATAAGGCACTCTATGGCCTTAAGCAAGCCCCACGTGTGTGGTATGACCACCTTACCGAGTTGTTGCAAGATCGTGGTTTCAAAATTGGGAAAATCGACCCCACTCTTTTTACTAAGAAGGTCAAAGGGGAGTTGTTTGTGTGCCAACTATATGTTGATGATATTATCTTTGGTTCCCCTAACAAAGCTTTCAATGAGGAAGTTGCCGCGCTCATGACCTCCAAGTTCAAGATGTCCATGATGGGAGAGTTGAAGTTCTTTCTGGGTTCGGAGTCAAGCAACAAAGAGAAGGAACCTTCATCAACCAAGCCAAATACACTCAAGATATGCTCAAGAGATTCAAGCTAAGTGATGTCAAGCCGGCGTCCACTCCTATGCCCGTCAAATGCCAACTTGACATAGATCCCAATGGTAAAGTGGTGGATCAAAAGGTATATCGCTCCATGATTGGCTCCTTGCTTTACCTTTGTGCATCTAGACCGGATATCATGTTGAGTGTGGGAATTTGTGCACGGTTTCAAGCCGCACCTAAGGAAAGTAACTTCGTGGCGGTCAAGCAAATCTTTCGATATTTGGCTCATACCCCAAACTTTGTCTTATGGTACCCAAGAGGAGCAAACTTCAAGCTTGTAGGTCATTCAAACTCGGATTGGGCGGGAGACAAAGTGGATAGGAAGTCCACTTCCGGAGGTGCCAATTTCTTGGTTGCTCTTTGGTGAGTTGGTCTTCCAAGAAGCAAAGTTGTGTGTCTCTCTCGTCCACCGAAGCGGAGTATGTGGCAGCTGGTAATTTTTGTGCACAACTCTTATGGATGAGGCAAACTTTAAAGGATTACGATGTCATTTGTGACAAAGTGCCTCTTTGGTGTGACAATGAAAGTGCCATCAAGATTTCTCTCAACCCGGTGCAACACTTCAAGATGAAGCATATTGAGATTCAGTATCACTTCATCTGGGATCACATTAGCCGAGGGGAAATCGAGCTCAACTACGTCAACACTCATGATAACCTTGCAGATATTTTCACGAAGCCCTTGGATAAAGCAAGATTTCGCGAGTTAAGGCATGAGCTAAATATCATTGATTCGAGCAATGTTGCTTGAACCCTTTCACACCCCATCATACTCAACTTGTTATCTTGTTTAGATGTAGGCATGGACATAGGGGGAGTGTTGTTCTCTCAATGAACTCTCCCTCCCCCCATTATGCATAAATTGATCAACTCTTTCACATTAGCCATTGTTGATGGTACTTGTGCTTTACAGACGAGTTTTGGTCATGAGCTGTAACACCCTCGATGCGACTATATCTCCCACGTGTCGAGGCACGACTTAGAGGCATAATCGCATTGAAGGCATATGTCGCAAGTTAGGCAGTCTTCACCACATCCCATGTAATATAGATAATAAAAGGGGAGATAACATAGTTGGCTTACACTCGCCACGTCAATCAAGGTACATAAATAACATTACATCATCCAAACACTCATGGCCCGACTACGGCGCCAAAATAAAAGAGAACCCAACATGCGACACGGTCCCGATCACCCCCAACTGGGCACCACTACTGATCATCAGGAAAGGCAACATAGTAACATTGAGAGTCCTCGTCGAACTCCCGTTTGAGCTCAAGCGCATCACCTAGAGCGGAATCATCAAGCCCTGCATCTGGTGTAATAGTAATCTGTGAGCCACAGGGACTCAGCAATCTTGCACCCTCGCGATCAAGACTATTTAAGCTTATAGGTGAGGCAAGGTACAAATATATGTGGAGCTGCAGCAAGCGACTAGCAAAATATGGTGGCTATCCTGTTCGCAAAAGAGAGCGAGAAGAGGAGGCAAAGCGCGAGCGAGAAACTAGAGAGCAACTTGCGCAAACATTACTCCAACACCGTGTCCACTTCCCGGACTCCGCCGAGAAGAGGCCATCACGGTAACACACTCAGTTGATTCATTTTAGTTAAGTTAAGGTTCAAGTTATCTACAACCGGACATTAACAAATTCCCATCTGCCCATAACCGCGGGCATGGCTTTCGAAAGTTCAAAACCCTGTAGGGGAGTCCCAACTTAGCCCATCACAAGCTCTCACGGTCAACAAAGGAATAGACCTCCTCCCAAGACGTTCCGATCAGACTCGGTATCTCGGTTCTTCAAGACACTTCGACAGGTTAAAACAAGACCAGGAACACCGCCCGAATGTGCCGACAAATCCCGATAGGAGCTGCACATATCTCTTTCTCAGGGCACACTCAGATTGTCTAAACTTCCGGTAGGCCAGCCCAGAGTTACCCCTGGTAGCCACCGGCGGCTGACGAGTTGGACCAACACTCAGAGGAGCACTGGCCCGAGGGGGTTAAAATAAGATGACCCTCGGGCTCCGGAAACCCAAGGGAAAAAGAGGCTAGGAGGCAAATGTTAAAACCAAGGTTGGGCATTGCTGGAAAAGCTTTAATCAAGGCGAACTATCAAGGGGTTCCCATTATAACCCAACCGCGCAAGGAACGCAAAATCCGGGAACATAACACCAATATGACGGAAACTAGGGCGGCAAGAGTGGAACAAAACACTAGGCGAGAGGCCGGGCCTTCCACCCTTTACCAAGTATATAGATGCATTAAGATAACAAGATAATATAATGATATCCCAACAAGTAAATAAATGTTCCAACAAGGAACGGCCTTCAATCTTCACCTGCAACTAGCAATGCTATAAGAGGGGCTGAGCAAAGCGGTAACATAGAGAATCAATGGTTTGCTAGGACAAGGTGGGTCAGAGGTTTGACATGGCAATTTGGGAGGCTTGAAAACAAGTGGTAGGCATCATAGCATTGGCATAGCAAAAGAGCGAGCAATCTAGCATAGCAAAGATAGTAGTGATTTCGAGGGTATGATCATCTTGCCTGCACAGTTGTCAGAGTTAACTGGATCCTCGAAAGCAAACTCAACGGGCTCCTCATTAGCGGACTCGTCTCCCGGCTCTACCCAAACAAGAAAAACAAGCAACAAGGACACAATCAACCACGTGCAAGGATCAAACAACATGATGCAAAGATGGTATGCTATGTGGGATGCGATGCGGGATGCATATGCAAGATTTGACAAGGAATGCATGAACCTAGCCTCAACTTGGGAATCCAAGTGTGCCACTGGAAAGATGAGATGAAATCGCTTGAAAACGATATAAAGAACGACGGAATCGGAGTTACGGTTTGGAAATGGCAGCGATTCAAATATGACACCGGTCTGCGATTTACAGCAAGTTGCCATCTAAATGCAATGAGATGAACGAGCTACAGCACCCAAACATGACAACAAAATACATGGCAGGGATGCATTCAAGATGCTTAACAAAAGTCTAGCACTGAGCTACGGCCAATTCATCCATTAACAGGTTCAAACAAGCATGGCAAAAATGCATATGGCAAACAGATTTCAGACTTAGTGAAATTAACACTTGTCTGGAATTTCAGATCAGGTAGCACACTTCGGAGCAACAAAACTACATGCTACAGGAACTGAACATGTCAAAGTAGAGCATGGCATGGAGCTACTCAAAGAGCTTAACAAAATTACCTTAGTGACCTTGAGCCAAAAGGGATCAGAAAATACAATTGCAAGCATGTGAACATAGCAAAAACATAATCAGTTTTCAGACTTAGTGAAAACTGGCACATGCTGAAACATATCTCAAGTAGGCATGTTTACGAGCTCAATGCACTCAAAACGGAGAAAGTCATGACAAGCTAAGCATACACCCATCAATAATACACAAAAATCAAGCTAGACATGGCAAGAACAATAGCATAGCATGCACGGATCAACTACAACATCATCGGCAAAATTGCAAACAAGTTGACAATCTGCCCAGATTCACGAAGTAGCAAAAGTATAGCTCGATTGACTCAAGCTAGGGTGCTCCATAATTGCAAACAAAGACATGGATGGGTAGAGCACTACAAGATTAACAAAACATCCTTACTGACCATCCTCAAAAGAGGCACGGATCACTAGGAAACAACATGAACATATGGCCATATGAGATAAACAGATCAAGGACTTAGTGGAAATGCTAAGTCCCTGAAATCAGAATTACCAAGTGCCTCACTTTGCAAGCTTGTGCTAGTCACCACACACATCACAAAAATACATGGGTTGCACCTCTGGAAAGGTGACAAAACCCTTAACAAAACATATGTAGAGCTCACGGGCATAACATGCACACAATAATCATGGCAAAAATGACAAATATCTAAAAGGAGTAGCATATCTGACAATTATCTCAAGTAGCCCTCTTCTAACAGCATTTCGGGCATCAAGGTGAACTCAAATGAAAATGATGCAATGGAATGAAATAATTTACTCTCTGAGATGAACATTTCGATATGCTATATGCCCAAAATGGAGCTACGGATGCAAAGTTACGGCATGATGAACATAGTCACTTGAAACTGGAAAAATCGGGGACTTAGTAGAATTCGACCTCCAGATCTGGGGTTTGAGGTCAACGGCGACGCCGGTGGCTTCGCCGGTGATGTGGCGGCGGGGCGGCACCGGTGGATGGCCGGGGAGGTCGGGGACGGCCGGATCCGGTCCGGCCCGACCGGATCCGCGGCAAGGGCGGCGGCGTCGCGCGCTCCGACGAGGCGCGGGGTGGCAGCGAGGCGAGGCGAGGAGAGGAGAGGCGAGGTCGTCGTCGGGCGGCGCATGGCAGCGCACGACGGCCGGCGATGTGGCAAGCGGCGGCGCAGGGCTCGGGTGCCCGCAGGTGGCGGCGGCGGCATCTCGGGCCGGGAGGGCCCGATCCGGGCCCCGGCGGGGCGGCGATGTGGGCCGGGACGGCGGGCGAATGGCGAAGCGCCACATGGCGGCGGCGGCAGATTCGGACGTGTCCGGTCGGACAGAAAATCGTCCGCCGGCGCGTGGAGACGAAGGGGGCTAGGGTTTCAGGGGGAGGAGAAGGAGAATCTCGGAGGGGGGGTCTTTAAATAGGCATAGGAAGAGCTAGGAGAGTCCAAATGAGGTGCGGTTTTCGGCCATGCGATCGTGATCGAACGCTCTAGATGATGGAGAGGGTTTAGGTGGGTTTTGGGCCAAATTGGAAGGGTGTTGGGCTGCAACACACACGAGGCCTTTTCGGTCCCTCGGTTAACCGTTGGAGTATCAAACGAAGTCCAAATGATACGAAACTTGACAGGCGGTCTACCGGTAGTAAAACAAGGCCGCTTGGCAAGTCTCGGTCCAATCCGGAAATGTTTAATCCCCACACACGAAAAAAAACCTAGAAATGACCACCGGAGGAGAACGAAGCGCCGGAATGCAAAACGGACAATGGGGAAAATGCTCGAATGTATGAGATGAACACGTATGCAAATGCAATGCACATGATGACATGATAAGAGATGCATGACAACAATAACAACACACGGAGACAAAAACCCGAACCCGAGAAAATAAAATAACTTAACGCCGGAAACGGCAAGAGTTGGAGTACAAATTGGGAAAGTTACATCTGGGGTGTTACATGGGCCCAAGGATAATTCTTCACGGTGCCATACCCATTGACTCATACATAGGTGGCTACGGCCATCGACCCCCCTTGGTAGAGTTTGTGCTTTGTGTTTGTACTTCTTTTCCTTGCCTTAGTTTGTTTTCTTAGGCTCTAGGTGTTGGGGTCCCCAAGTGTGGTTTCTTTCGTGCTTTCCTTTTAGGCTCTTGGAGACCCTCTCTCTTTTTTTCATCACTGTCCTCTCTATCCCAAGCCTTCCCTTTCTTTGAACCATCTAGTCCAATTGCACACACTTGATCTTGGCTTAGGTGATGGTGACCGCGTGGTACAACCGGGGTCACAGGCGGTTCTACCGCTGGTGCACTCGGGCTGTCCCGCCCCAGGAGGTCTCCTAGCGGTGCTTGAGCGGTTCCACCGCTCAACCACTAGGATGCCCGTCTGGCCGGTACTACCGGTTGGTTAAGGCGGTACTACCGCTGCCTCTTGGCGACGGAAGTACCACCTAATGAAGCTATGTACCTAGGGTAGGGTCATGGACCTGTCCTAACTGCCCTACCCAAGGACATCTCTAGAAGAAATCACCTTTCAATCGACTTGGAGGTGTTCCACTCGACAGACTCGAAGACACTCGACCAATAAGCAATCACTCGACCAAGAAGCAACCACTCGACGGCCAGGAGACCTAAAGTCACTCCGCACGCTAACGGTCGGTCATTAAGTAGCTTTTATGGTCATCATAGCACTTTATTAGGGGCGTTACCAGTAATGCCCGACCTTAATGTACTTAAAACCCTGCATAACTGAGGACCGGAGGGGTCTGGCGAACTCTATATAAGCCACCCCCTCCTCACTGTAAAGGGTTCACACCCCTGTAATTCATACACACATAATCCAGTCGACCGCCTCCGGGCTCCGAGACGTAAGGCTATTACTTCCTCCGAGAAGGGCCTGAACTTGTAAACCTCGTGTGCTTACAACTACTCCATAGCTAAGATCTTGCCTCTCCATACCTACCCCCCTACATTACTGTCAGACTTAGAACCATGACAGTTGGCGCCCACCGTGGGGCGGGTGTCTTAGCGATTTGTTGGAGGAGTTGCGATCTTTTCTGATCCAAATCATCATTGTTTCTGGCGGAGTTTTGGTGGAAGGCCGCGAGATCCGTCTCGGCGCGCTCACGTTCATCGCCGATGACTCCGCTTGGCTTCAGGAGGCTCCGCTCGACGTCGACGCACTCCCTGTCTGCAGGGCAACGCACTTTCACGCGTGCGTCCGCGTCGTCCTCTTGCGGCAACCGTCGACCCATTATTGGTCGGCCCCTGTGTTGTCTCCCTCCCTGTTTCCCGCCGGCGCAAGCGCTCCGGTCGGTCGAGACTTCAGCGGTGGGTGAGACACGCGGTGGCACGCCAGTCGGCCACCCCTCAAGTCGCGGCGATCAATCCCGACGAATCCCTCTATGGCATGTTCGACCTGTCGACTGGCTCCGCAGAGACCACATCCGAGTGTGACAGCAGTGATCCGGCGGCGGAGGTTCTGATGGTCGATGGACCGCACAGTCCTCCCAGTTTTCCCTGCACCGACGGAGGCGCACGTGGAGGCGACCCGTCGCATCCCCATGAGGAATATCTCCCCGAGCCTCTCACATCGCTGCAGAGAGAAGAACTTCGTCGCCGGAACATGGATGCACTGCACACTCCTATCATTGGAGAAACCCTCGAGGCTCGTGCCTTGGAGGACGCGCGCCTGGCAAACTTGGCTGAGCGCACTCAACTGGAGAACCTCCAGCGAGCACTCGATGAGCGTGCGCGACAACGGGTTCTAGAATCCAGTCGATGTTAGCTCTTTCCGCCCCCGCAGGTATATCGAACTCCGATTCAGAATTTTGCAGCTGCAGCCCGTATAGCAGAGTCGATTCAGCCTTCCCAGTCAGAGGCTGGCAGAGGCTTGCTGCGGATCAGAGCGTTACTCCGGGCAGCAGGAGACCAGAATTCCGTTGTTTCTTAGTCGCGGAACAGGATTCATAGCAGATCCATTGCTGCAGACACAGTCCAGTCAGCTCATAGCCCAAGATCGCCCCCGAGGCATGAGGGACATGGGGACCGGCGTGATCAGTACGGGAACCGTGAGCAGTATGATCACCAATTCGATCGTGATGATCGAAGTCGAGTGCTCACCCCTCCCCCGAGGAGTGGATCGTATGTGCCTCGACAGCAGGATGACAGGCACCTTCATAGTGTTGGGCGAAGGATTCCAGTCGACCCCAGGGAACCAGGCTTTGATGCAAGATCCATTCTCGTTCAAGGTTTGGTCGACAGGAACAGAGCTCACCGAGAAGGTCACGACAGAGATGCACCTACCAGCAGCAGAGTACATGTTTCGGGGCCAGAGTGCTTTAGTAGAGCCATCAGGGCCGCTGTGATTCCTCCCAACTTCAGGTTGGCGACTGGAGTCAGTAAGTTCACTAGTGAGTCCAAGCCCGATACTTGGCTTGAAGACTACCGAGTGGCTGTCCAGATTGGCGGTGGCAATGATGAAGTGGCCATGAAGCACCTGCCTCTCATGTTGGAGGACTCGGCCAAAGTGTGGCTGAATCAGTTAGCACCCAGCAGCATTTACACTTGGAAAGATCTCGCCCGAGTGTTTGTCACCACATTTGAAGGAACATGCAAGCGACCGGCAGGGCTGACGGAACTGCGGTCTTGCGTGCAGAAGCCGAATGAAACTTTGAGGGATTACATCCAGAGATGGATGATGTTACATCACACGGTAGAGAATGTGCCTGATCACCAAGCAGTTTGTGCCTTCAAAGAAGGCGTCAAGTACAAAGAACTGAATCTGAAATTCGATCGAACCGGAGACATGTCTCTGAATCGGATGATGGAGATTGCCACCAAGTACGCTAATGGTGAAGATGAGGATCGACTCCAGAGTGGCAAGCACAAGTCAGTCGCTCAAGAAACCGGAGGAGGAAATTCCAATCGGAAACAGAAGCGGAAAGCCGAGCCAGCTGCTCCTGGGGAAGCCTTGGCTGTAACTCAAGGAAAGTTTAAGGGGAAACCCAAAGGGCCTTGGAACCCCAAGAAAGTTAAAGACCAAGACGGAAATGATGTGTTGGATTTGCCATGTCACATCCACACCAAGAAAGATGAAGAGGGTAAGCTCATTTACCCGAAACATACCACTCGACAGTGTCGGCTCTTGATCCAGCAGTTCCAGGGCAAACAGCCCAAAGATAAGGAAAAGGGGTCAGACAAAGTTGAGGACAAGGAAGACAGTGATGATGGATACCCCCAGGTCAATTCCACCTTGATGATTTTTGCTGATGTTGAAAGCAAAAGTCGACTGAAAGTTATCAACCGTGAGGTGAATATGGTTGCTCCAGCGACACCCAGTTATCTGAAGTGGTCTCAGAGTGCCATCACATTCGACCAGTCCGATCACCCAACGCACATTGCCAGCCCTGGGAGGCAAGCTTTGGTGGTCGACCCAGTTGTTGAAGGCACTCGACTGACCAAAGTCTTGATGGATGGTGGTAGTGGTTTGAACATACTGTATGCTGAGATGTTGAAAGGGATGGGCATTCCGATGTCCAGACTCAGTACCAGCAACATGAGTTTCCATGGAGTCATTCCTGGGAAGAAGGCTGAGTCACTCGGCCAAATTGCTCTTGATGTGGTTTTTGGTGATTCCAAGAATTACCGCAAAGAAAAGTTGACGTTCGAAGTTGTGGATTTCCAGAGTGCTTATCACGCTATTTTGGGCAGGCCAGCTTATGCACGCTTCATGGCTCGACCATGTTATGTGTATCTCAAATTGAAGATGCCTGGTCCCAAAGGTGTGATCACTGTTACGAGAAATTGGAAGAAAGCAGAAGAGTGTTTTCAGAAAGGCTCAAAGATCGTTGATGCTCAGATGGCAGTGGTGGAGCTGCAGGAGTACCAGAAGATTGCAGACCCGAGTGATTTGTTGCGAGCCAAGAAGCCCGCTACAGAACCAGCTTTTCAGTCGTCTGGTGAAACAAAGCCGGTTCACATTCACCCGACCGATCCTAGTGCTGCTCTGACTCATATCTCAACAACACTCGACTCCAAATAGGAAGAAGCGCTCATCCAGTTCCTCCGTGAGAACTGGGACATCTTCGCATGGAAGCCTTCTGACATGCCGGGTGTCCCCAGGGGCTGGCTGAGCACCGCCTACGAGTCGACTCAAAAGTGAAACCTGTCAAAGAACATCTCCGACGGTCCGCCGTCCAGAAGAGAAAGGCTATTGGTGAGGAGGTGGCTCGGCTCTTAGCAGCGGAGTTCATCCGAGAGATTTACCACTCCGATTGGCTCGCCAATGTTGTCATGGTCCCCAAGAAGGACAAGTCACTTTGCATGTGCATTGACTTTAAACATATCAATCGGGCCTGTCCGAAAGATCATTTTCTCTCCCCCGCATCGACCAGATAGTCGACTCCACTGTGGGATGTGAGCGACTGTCTTTTTTAGACGCCTATTCCGGGTACCATCAGATCCGTCTGTATGACCTGACGAGATCAAAACAGCTTTCATCACTCCATTCGGGTGCTTCTGTTATGTTACCATGCCATTCGGCCTCAAGAATGCTGGAGCCACATTCATGAGGATGATTCAGAAGTGTTTGCTCACTCAAATCAGTCGGAATGTGGAAGCATACATGGATTCTATTGTGGTCAAGTCACGGAAGGGTTCTGACCTGCTGACTGACCTTGCTGAAACCTTTGCCAACCTCAGGAGGTATGACATCAAGCTTAATCCATCAAAGTGCACATTCGGAGTTCCTGGCGGAAAGTTACTCGGTTTTCTCGTTTACGAACGGGGAATCGACGCCAATCCAGAAAAAGTCGGTACTATACTCCGGATGAAACGTCCTGTGCGAGTGCATGACGTCCAGAAGCTTACTGGTTGCTTGGCCGCTTTAAGTCAATTCATCTCTCGTCTCGGTGAAAAGGCATTGCCTCTTTACCGATTGATGAAGAAGTCAGACAATTTCGAGTGGACTCCTGAAGCTGATGCAGCGTTTGCAGAGCTCAAAGCTCTGCTCTCCACCCAGCCAGTGCTTGCTGCTCCAATCAGCAAAGAGCCTTTGCTGCTTTACATCACAACCACGGGACAAGTCGTCAGTACGGTACTTACGGTCGAGCAGGAAGAAGAAGGAAAAGCCTTCAAAGTTCAGCGCCCAGCATATTATGTTTCTGAAGTTTTGACCCCGTCGAAGCAAAGATATCCTCATTATCAGAATCTTGTATACGGGATTTATATGATCACAAAGAAGGTTGCTCACTACTTCTCTGATCATTCCATTACAGTCGTCAGCGACGCTCCATTGTCAGAGATCCTGCACAACAGAGATGCAATTGGTCGAGTGGCAAATGGGCGATTGAACTCCTTCCTCTAGATATCAAATTTGAGGCAAAGAAAGCTATCAAGTCCCAAGAAATAGCAGATTTTGTCACCGAGTGGATTGAACAACAACTGCCGACTCAGGTTCACTCGGAGCATTGGACCATGTTCTTCGACGGTTCCAAAATGTTGAATGGTTCCGGTGCCGGGGTAGTATTGGTCTCCCCCCGAGGAGATAAGCTCATATATGTTTTTCAAATCCACTTTGATTCCTCCAATAACGAGGCAGAATATGAAGCACTTTTATATGGGTTGCGCATGGCCATTTCACTCGGCGTCCGTCGCCTCATGGTCTATGGCGACTCGGATTTGGTGGTTAATCAAGTGATGAAGGAGTGGGACGTCAGAAGTCCAGCCATGACTGGTTATTGCAATGCAGTGAGAAGGCTGGAGAAGAAATTCGAGGGGTTAGAACTTCATCACATACCCCGACTGAAAAATCAAGCAGCTGATGATTTGGCGAAAATAGGTTCCAAAAGAGAAGCCATTCCCAGCAATGTGTTTTTGGAACACATCCACACACCATCAGTTCAGGAGGATCCCTTCACTGAAGAAGCCCCGCAGCCAAAAAGTGCCACGGATCCGCTTGAAGTTGAAGTTCCAGCTGTGGTCGACCTGATCATGGAAGTTTTGGTCATCACTCCCGACTGGACGGTACCATACATCGCGTACATCCTAAGGAAAGAACTCCGAGAGGACGAAGAAGAGGCTCGACAGATCGTCCGTCGATCCAAGGCCTTTACAGTCATAAAGGGACAGTTGTATAGAGAAAGCGCGACTGGAGTCAGTCAGAAGTGTATAACACCAGAAGAAGGTCAGATAATCCTTGATGATATCCACTCGGGAACCTGTGGTCATCATGTGTCCTCTCGGAGCATTGTGGCTAAAGCATACCGAGCGGGATTCTACTGGACAAGGGCGAATGAAATGGCGAAAGAGATAGTCGACAAATGTGAAGGATGTCAGTTTTACTCCAATATGTCGCACAAACCCGCGTCAGCCCTGAAAACCATTCCACTCGTCTGGCCCTTCGCTGTTTGGGGACTAGACATGGTTTGACCACTGAGAACGGGCAGGAGCGGCTTCACTCATGTGCTAGTAGCAGTCGACAAGTTCACCAAATGGATTGAAGCTAAGCCTATCAAGAATCTTGATGCTTGCACTGCTATCAGTTTCATCAGAGAGTTGATATTCAGATATGGAGTTCTGCACAGCATCATCACTAACAATGGGTCAAACTTTGATTCTGACAAATTCAGAGCCTTTGCGCCTCTCAAGGCACACGAGTCGACTACGCTTCAGTCGCTCACCCCCAGTCGAATGGACAAGCAGAAAGAGCAAACTGCTTAATTCTCAAAGGACTGAAACCCCGACTGATGCGCGATCTCAAGCACGCAGCAGGTGCATGGGTCGATGAGCTTCCATCAGTCCTTTAGGGATTGAGGACAACCCCGAATCGATCGACTGGAAGAACCCCATTCTTTCTGGTCTACGGAGCCGAAGCAGTTTTGCCGAGTGACCTGCTTCACAACACACCCCGAGTCGAGCTCTACTCTGAAGATGAAGCAGAACAAGCCCGGCAGGACCCAGTCGACCTCCTGGAAGAAGAAAGAGAAATGGCCATGATCCGATCGACCATCTATCAGCAAGACTTGCGTCGATTCCATGCCAGAAATGTGAAGAGTCGAGCCTTCCAAGAAGGAGACTTGGTCCTCCGAGTGGATCAGCAGAAACCACACAAACTCGCTCCTACTTGGGAAGGTCCCTTCATAGTCACCAGAGTCCTCCACAATGGAGCGTACCACCTTTATAATGTCGATCGCCAGATTGATGAGCCACGAGCCTGGAATGCGGAACTGCTCCGCCCCTTTTATACTTGAATTCTCACTCGGATGAGATGTAATAAGAAAAACTTCTGTAGTTTATTTATCAAAGACAAGAGCGCTATAATTTTCGCAGTGATTGTTATTGTTTTTGTTTGCGTGAGAAATCCCCCAGTGGGTGGCTTAGCTGCGAATCCATTTCGCCTAAGTTTGCAAAAATAATTTCCTACCAAGTGGTGAGACAGCTTCTCACTCGGAGGCTTAGCTGCGAACCCGTTTCGCCTAAGTGTTTGAAAATACTACCGAGTGGTGAGCCAGCCTCCCACTCGGGGGCTTAGCTGCTGTAACACCCTCGATGCGACTATAGCTCCCACGTGTCGAGGCACGACTTAGAGACATAATCGCATTGAAGGCATATGTCGCAAGTTAGGCAATCTTCACAACATTCCATGTAATATTTAGATAATAAAAGGGGAGATAACATAGTTAGCTTACACTCGCCACATCAATCAAGTACATAAATAACATTACATCATCCAAACACTCATGGCCCGACTTCGGTGCCAAAATGAAAGATAACCCAACAAGCAACACGGTCCCGATCACCCCCAACTGGGCACCACTACTGATCATCAGGAAAGGAAACATAGTATCATTGAGAGTCCTCGTTGAACTCCCACTTGAGCTCAAGCGCGTCACCTGGAGCGGAATCATCAGGCCCTGCATCTGGTGTACTAGTAATATGTGAGCCACAGGGACTCAGCAATCTCGCACCCTCGCGATCAAGACTATTTAATCTTATAGGTAAGGCAAGGTAAATATGTGTAGCTGCAGCAAGCGACTAGCAAATAGGGTGGCTATCCTGTTCGCAAAAGAGAGCGAGAAGAGGAGGCAAAGCGCGAGCGAGAAACTAGAGAGCAAATCCTGCAGCAAACATTACTCCAACACCGTGTCCACTTCCCAGACTCCGCCGAGAAGAGACCATCACGGTAACACACTCAGTTGATTCATTTTAATTAAATTAAGGTTCAAGTTATCTACAACCGAACATTCACAAATTCCCATCTGCCCATGACCGCGGACACGGCTTTCGAAAGTTCAAATCCCTGCAGGGGAGTCCCAACTTAGCCCATGACAAGCTCTCATAGTCAACGAAGGAATAGACCTCCTCCCGAGATGTTCCGATCAGACTCAGTATCTCGGTTCTTCCAGACACTTTGACAGGTTAAAACAAGACCAGCAACACCGCCCGAATGTGCTGACAAATCCCGATAGGAGCTGCACATATCTCATTCTCAGGGCACACTCAGATGAGACTAGCTACGAGTAAAACCAACCCTCAAGTTTCCCTGAGGTGGCCCCGTAGGCAGCTCAGTCGGACCAACACTCAGAGGAGCACTGGCCCGGGGGGGTTAAATAAGATGACCCTTGGGCTCCGGAAACCCAAGGGAAAAAGAGGCTAGGTGGCAAATGGTAAAACCAAGGTTGGGCATTGCTGGAAAAGCTTTAATCAAGGCGAACTATCAAGGGGTTCCCATTATAAACCAACCGCATAAGGAACGCAAAATCCGGGAACATAACACCGATATGACGGAAACTAGGGCGGCAAGAGTGGAACAAAACACTAGGCGCGAGGCCGAGCCTTCCACCCTTTACCAAGTGTATAGATGCATTAAGATAACATGGCAATATAATGATATCCCAACAAGTAAATAGGGTTCCAACAAGGAACGGTCTCCAATCTTCACCTGCAACTAGCAATGCTATAAGAGGGGATGAGCAAAGTGGTAACATAGCCAATCAACGGTTTGCTAGGACATGGTGGGTTAGAGGTTTGACATGGCAATTTGGGAGGCTTGAAAGCAAGTGGTAGGCATTATAGCATTGGCATAGCAAAAGAGCGAGCAATCTAGCATAGCAAAGATAGTAGTGATTTCGAGGGTATGATCATCTTGCCTGCAAAGTTGTCAGAGTTGACTGGATCCTCAAAAGCAAACTCAACGGGCTCCTCGTTATCGAACTCATCTCCTGGCTCTACCCAAACAAGACAAACAAGCAACAAGGACACAATCAACCACGTGCAAGGATCAAACAGTATGATGCAAGGATGGTATGCTATGCGGGATGCGATGCAGGATGCATATGCAAGATGTGACAAGGAATGCATGAACATGGCCTCAACTTGGAAATCCAAGTGTGCCATTGGAAAGATGAGCTGAAATCTCTTGAAAACGATATAAAGAACGTCGGAATCGGAGTTACGGTTTGGAAATGGCAAGCGATTCAAATATGACACCGGTCTGCGATTTACAGCAAGTAGCTATCTAAATGCAAAGAGATGAACAAGCTACAGCACCCAAACATGACAACAAAATACATGGCAGGGGTGCATTCATGATGCTTAACAAAAGTCTAGCACTGAGCTACGGCCAAATCATCCATTAACAGGATCAAACAAGCATGGCAAAAATACATATGGCAAACAGATCTCAGACTTAGTGAAATTAACACTTGTCTGGAATTTCAGATCAGGTAGCACTCTTCGGAGCAACAAAACTATATGCTACAGGACCTGAACATGGCAAAGTAAAGCATGGAATATAGCTACTCAAAGAGCTTAACAAAAGTCCCTTAGTGACCTTGAGCCAAAAGGGATCAGAAAATACAATTGCAAGCATGTGAACATGGCAAAAACATAATCAGTTCTCAGAGTTAGTGAAAACTGGAGCATGCTGAAAACAGATATCCAGTAGGCATGTTTACGAGCTCGATGCACTCACTACGGAGCAAGTCGTGACCAACTAAGCATACATCCATCAAGAAAACACAAAATGCAAGCTATACATGGCAAGAACAATAACATAGCATGCACGGATCAACTACAACATCCTCGGCAAAATCACTAACAAGTAGACAATCTGCCCAGATTCACGAAGTAGCAAAAGTAGAGCTCGATGGACTCAAGCTAGGGTGCTCCATAACTGCAAACAAAGACATGGATGGATAGAGCACTACAAGATTAACAAAACATCCTTACGGATCATCCTCAAAAGAGGCACGGATCACTAGGAAACAACATGAACATATGGCCAAATGAGCTAAACAGCTCAAGGACTTGGTGGAAATGCTAAGTCCCTAAAATCAGCATAACCAAGTGCCTCACTTTGCAAGCTTGTGCTAGTCACCACACACATCACAAAATTACATGGGTTGCACCCTTGGAAAGATGCCAAAACCCTTAACAAAACATATGTAGAGCTCATGGGCATATCATGCACACAATAATCATGGCAAAAATGACAAATATCTAAATGGTGCAGCAGATCTGACAATGATCTCAAGTAGCCCTCTTCTAACAGCATTTAGGGCATCAAGATGAACTCAAATGAAAATGATGCAATGGAATGAAATGATGTTCTCTCTGAGGCGAACATTTTGATATGCTATATGCGCAAAACGGAGCTACGGATGAGGAGTTATGATGCCATGAACAGGAGCATATGGATCTAGAATTTGGGGACTTCAAAGAAATTCACCACCCGCGGATCTAGGGTTTACTGTAGCTGGCGCACGCCCGACCCGATGCGGCGGCGGATCTCACCGGAGGAGCCGCGCGAGGTCGCCGAAGGGGCCGTGGTGGCCGGATCCGGGCCGGGGAAAGCGAGGGCGAGGCGGCGGAGATGGGCGCTGGCAATGACGTGGCTTGGCAGCGGCGCGCGGCGCGGGATCCGGTGTGGCGGGCGGCGGCTCGAGCTCGCCGGAGCTGGTGGTGCGGCGGCCGGAGGTGACCGGAGCTGAGCAAGGCGGCGGCAGGAGGGAGCGGGGCGGCTCGGG
>NC_057797.1:451095726-451105205 GCF_018294505.1 Triticum aestivum
CCGGGCGGGCCGGCGGCAAACTGGGGACCCGTGGGACATGTGTCAAGCGCCGGTTGGTGCGAACGGCAGCGGCGGCTTCGTCCGGCCGGAAACGGACATGTCCGGTCGGCAGAGCGCAGAGTTTAGGGTTTCGGGGGGGAGAAGGAGATTTTCGGGGGATCTTTAAATAGGCATAGGAGGAGCTAGGAGAGTCCAAATGAGGTGCGGTTTTCGGCCACGCGATCGTGATCGAACGCTCTAGATGATGGAGAGGATTTTGGTGGGTTTTGGGCCAAATTGGAGGGGTGTTGGGCTGCAACACATACGAGGCCTTTTCGGTCCCTCGGTTAACCGTTGGAGCATCAAACGAAGTCCAAATGGTACGAAACTTAACAGGCGGTCTACCGGTAGTAAACCAAGGCTGCTTGGCAAGTCTCGGTCCGGTCCGGAAATGTTTAATCCCCACACATGAAAGAAAGATAGAAATGACCACCAGAGGAGAACGAAGCGCCGGAATGCAAAACGGACAACGGGGAAAATGCTCGAATGCATGAGAAGAACACGTATGCAAATGCAATGCACATGATGACATGATATGAGATGCATGACAACGATAACAACACACGGAGACAAAGACCCGAACCCGAGAAAATAAAATAACTTAATGCCGGAAACGACAAGAGTTGGAGTACAAATTAGGAAAGTCATATCCAGGGTGTTACAACACTCCAGATCTAGGACTGAAAGAACGCCGGGTATTCAGAACGGAGGTGATCTTCGCGTTCCCAGGTAGCTTCACGGTCGGAATGGTGTGACCACTTGACTTTGAGGAATTTGATTGACTTGTTGCGAGTCTTGCGTTCAGTCTCTTCAAGAATAGCAACGGGGTGCTCGCGATAGGAGAGATCTTCTTGGAGCTCAATGTCCTCGAAGTTGACGGTGCGGTCAGGAGTCTTGAAGCACTTTCGAAGCTGAGAGACATGGAACACATCATGAACATTTGCAAAGTTTGAAGGAAGCTCGAGTTGATAGGCGAGATCTCCTCTCTTGCTGATAATCTTGAAAGGTCCCACGTATCTGGGGGCAAGCTTCCCTTTGATACCAAAGCGGCGAGTACCTTTCATAGGAGAGACGCGGAGGTAAACATGATCTCTGATCTCGAAAGCCAAATCACGGTGCTTACTATCATAGTAGCTCTTCTGGCGGGATTGGGCTGCTTTGAGGTTATCTCGAATGACTTTGCACATTTCCTCTGCCTCTGTGATTAAGTCATTACCCAAAAGCTGACGTTCACCGGTTTCGGACCAGTTGAGAGGGGTACGGCACTTCCTGCCATACAGAATTTCAAATGGGGCCTTGCCCGAACTTGCTTGAAAACTGTTGTTGTAGGAGAATTCAGCATAAGGAAGACAATCCTCCCACTTCATGCCGAAGGAGATCACACAAGCCCTGAGCATATCTTCAAGAATCTGGTTGACACGCTCGACTTGACCGCTAGTTTAAGGATGGAAAGTTGTACTGAAGTGGATGTTGGTGCCCATGGCCTTCTGAAAAGAATCCCAAAACTTGGAGGTAAAGATGCTGCCACAGTCTGAAGAGATCACTTTTGGAATACCGTGCAGAGAGACAATTCGAGAGGTATAGAGTTCCGCCAATTGAGCTGCAGTGATTGACTCTATGATAGGCAGAAAGTGAGCCACTTTGGTGAGTTTGTCGATGACAACGAATATGGCATCATTGCCACGCTTGGACTTTGGAAACCCAGTCACGAAGTCCATCTCAATATGGTCAAACTTCCATTCTGGAATGGCAAGAGGTTGGAGGAGACCCGCTGGCCTCTGGTGTTCTGCCTTCACTCTTCTGCAGACATCACATTCATTCACGAATTGAGCAATCTCTCGCTTCATTCGAGTCCACCAATAAGCCTGCTTGAGGTCCTGATACATCTTCATACTCCTAGGGTGGATGGAGAGGAGAGAATTGTGAGCCTCGTTCATGATCACTTTACGAAGGTCACCTTTCGGCACGACAATACGATCCTCGAAGAAGAGAGTATTCTTGTCATCAAGGCGGTAGCACTTGTACTTGGGTTGACTCTTGGCAATCCCAATCTTCACCTTTTTCACCATAGCATCGAGAAGCTGGGCTTGGCGAATCTGGTCTTCCAAGGTAGGAGAGACTTGAAGGTTGGCGAGAAAACCTTGAGGAACAACTTGCAGATTAAGTTTGCGGAAAGCTTCACAAAGCTCGGGATGATAAGGCTTGAGAATCAGACTGTTGCAATAAGCCTTTCTGCTCAATGCGTCAGCAATTGCATTGGCCTTGCCTGGAGTATACTCGATACTCGGATTATACTCTTGAATCATTTCGACCCATCGAGTTTGCCTGAGGTTGAGATTAGGCTGAGTGAAGATGTACTTGAGACTCTTGTGGTCAGTGAAGATGTCCACTTTTCTTCCCAATAAGAGATGTCTCCAAGTCAAAAGAGTGTGCACAACTGCCGCCAACTCGAGATCATGAGTGGGGTAGTTCTTCTCATTAGGCTTCAACTGGCAGAGGTATAAGCAACAACTTTCTTCTCTTGCATCAACACTGCGCCAAGACCTTGGAGAGAAGCATCACAAAAGACCTCGTACGGCTTGGATTCATTAGGCGGAGTCAGAACTGGAGCAGTGATCAATTTCTCTTTCAAAGTGTTGAAAGCAATGTCACACTCCGGAGACCAAACGTACTTGACGTGCTTCTGGAGAAGATTTGAGAGGGGCTTCGCGATCTTAGAAAAGTTTTCAACGAATCTTCGACAGTAGCTTGCGAGACCGAGGAAGCTACGGAGTTGCTTCACGTTCTGAGGAGGTTCCCAATTCACAATTGCAGACACCTTCTCAGGATTCACCGCAATGCCCTTGGCAGAGATGATATGACCAAGATAAAGAACCTCATCGAGCCAAAATTCGCACTTGGAGAACTTGGCGTAGAACTTGTGTTCCCTTAGCTTATCGAGTACCAAACGCAAGTGCTTGGCATGATCTTCCTTGTTCTTCGAGAAAACCAGAATGTCGTCGAGATAGACCAAAACAAAGTCATTGTTGTAGGCGTTGAAGATGAAGTTCATCATGCGAGAGAACATCGGAGGAGCGTTGACGAGGCCAAAAGACATGATAGTGTATTCATATGAACCATAGCTTGTCCTGAAAGCCGTCTTGGGAATATCTTGCTCATGGATTCGAATCTGATGATAACCCATACGGAGATCAAGCTTGGAGAATACTTGGGCACCTTTGAGTTGTTCGAACAGCTCATTGATGTTGGGAAGTGGGTATTTGTTCTTGATGGTCTTCTTGTTCAATGGACGGTAATCAACACAAAGTCGGTCTGTTCCATCCTTCTTCTTCACAAAAAGAACACCACAACCCCACGGAGAAGAACTAGGCTGGATGAGACCCATTCTCTCTTGAATATCGAGTTGCTTCTTCAGCTCCTTCAACTCTTCAGGTCCGAGCTTGTAAGGACGCTTGCACACTGGTTCCGTGCCAGGCTCAAGATCAATAACGAATTCAACTGGCCGATGCGGAGGCATTCCTGGAAGCTCTTCTGGAAAGACGTCTTGATATTCGCAAACGACTGGAATTTGTGAGATGGCATCGAGTTCACCCTTCTCATTGAGAGAAAACAGACGGATGGTATCATCACGAGCGGCAAACACAATTACATCCTCAGACGAATGAGTCAATTGAATCTGCCTGGCTACACAATCAAGCTGAGCCTTGTGCTTAGAAAGCCAATCCATTCCGAGAATAAGATCAATATCTGAGTCACCAAGAACCGTTGGAGAAGCCAGAAACTTGTAGTCACCCAAGGTGATAGTAACATCCGGAACGATGGAGTTAGCATGCATGCGCTTACCGGGAGAGACAACTGCTAATGGACTAGGCAAAACTTGCGAAACCAATTCATGCCTAGATGTAAACGGTCTCGAGATGAAACAATGTGATGCACCAGTGTCAAAAAGAACTTTAGCTGCAATATCGTTAACTGGAAGGTTACCCATGATAACATCTGACGAGTCCTCTGCCTGAGTTGCATTCATCAAGTTGACCTTGGCATGCTTGGGATTATGCTTGACCACAGTTGTACTTGCCGATCTCACAGGAGGAGGAGAAGGAAGACGCCTCTGGTTGAGACACTTGTTGGCATAGTGACCCTTCTGTTGGCACTTGTTGCACGTGACCTCTGAAAGCGGACGGTGATACGGAGCACTCGATCTTGGAGGTTGAGACGAAGTCTTGTTCAGAAAGCCAGGGTTGGGTGGGTGGGAAGATCCACTGCCACCTTTGTTCTTCTGCTGATACGGCTAACAGAACGGAGGAGGAGGAAGCCAATACTTCTGCTGCTTGGCCACTTGAGTAGAGGAAGAAGGAGTAGCATCTCTGAATCGCTTCTTGGAAGCATCACACCTCAGTTGAGCGGCCTCTTGCTTCAATGCCATGTTGTAGAACTCATCGTACCTCACGGGCTCAAAGAGGACAAGAGCTAGCTGAATTTCTTCTCTGAGACCACCCCTGAACTGGTATATCATGCTCTTCTCATCAGGGATGTCCTGCTTGGCAAAGCGGGCGAGCTTCTGAAACAACTTGTTGTAGTCATAGACAGACAAAGAGCCTTGCTTCAGGTTGCGGAATTCCTCATGCTTGCTTTCAACCACGCTCTAAGGGATATGGTGAGCTCTGAAATCTTGACGGAATTCATCCCAAGTGATAACACGTCCACCTCTGGAATCCTTGTACTGCTGGAACCATTCTGCAGCTTGATCTTTGAGTTGGAAGGAAGCGAACTTGAAAAAGTCCTCAGGCCTGACGTTACTGCACTCGAAATGCTTGCACAGATCCACAAGCCAATCGTCAGCATCGGTTGCCTCAACACAATTGCTGAAAGTCTTTGGCCCGTTAGCAAGGAACTGGTTGAGTGTAGCAAAGTGATTCTGATTGTTGCCTTGGTTCCCTTGGTTGCCTTGATTGCGCTCTTGAAGAATTTGCATGATCAACTGTGTGTTTGCATTGGTTGCGGCCATCACAGCTTGCCATGCCTCCAGAGGAGGTGGAGGTGGTGGCGGATCAGGATTCGGAGTCATGCGCGTTGGAGGAGCCATCCTGAAGAGGTTGACATCCATTAGCACATTGATAGACAAATATTGAAGCTGAATCCAACGGAATGAAAATTGCAACATATAGTCTTCACATCCGAACAAAATGAACGAATGCATTCCTCTTGAAATGGTCACATATCCATAAATTGAGAAGCCACTTAGAATTAAGGTAGAGAAATAAATCAACAAGGTACAGATCAAGAACAAATACTCGGTAAGAAATCCCAATCTCAAACCAAATATCCGTGGAAGAAGAACTAGAGCTACTAGAATTCCCACCTATGAAACTCCCGAACCTTTTCGGTTATGCAATCAGGTGTTGGGGATACAGGGGAAGCATAATATCTCACCCAAATCTAGCAAATCCTACATCCAGCTGTATCCATCCTTCAACACATAACCGAGAAAAACTTCGGAAACCATCTACCTCAACCTTCGAAAAGCATCCGTTATACAAGTTATGGCGATACTCCCGAACTCCTGCCCCAGTACTGGGTGGCGTCGAGGTTATCTCACCAACGAACTGCATAAAAGAGATTTTCGATGTCGGCGTACTAAACTTAGGTATTCCAGAACTGCAACGATAAAATTATGACGACAACACCTCAGAGCTCAACTCCCCAGGACACTTCCACAAAACCCCTGACAGGAGGCACCAAGACAATGTTCTCATCATAAAACCATCGGAACAATTCCAAGATACCCGCGTGATCCTAAAAAAAATTTAGTGAAATTTGAGAAGAGAAGAGTCAAAACTCTACGTCAGGATGCCTTACCAGAGCAATGAGGAGACTGGGAAGTAAAAAGAATTCCTAAACTCTCCGATATATAATTCCTAAATGACTCAAAACATTTTTCTAGACACAACTCGGCTGCTAAAAACGATCAAGCAATATGGCTCCTAAGGTCGAGGAAGGCTCTGATTACCAACTTGTAACACCCTCGATGCGACTATAGCTCCCACGTGTCGAGGCACGACTTAGAGACATAATCGCATTGAAGGCATATGTCGCAAGTTAGGCAATCTTCACAACATCTCATGTAATATATAGATAATAAAAGGGGAGATAACATAGTTGGCTTACACTCGCCATGTCAATCAAGTACATAAATAACATTACATCATCCAAACACTCATGGCCTGACTACGGCGCCAAAATGAAAGATAACCCAACAAGCGGCACGGTCCCGATCACCCCCAACTGGGCACCACTACTGATCATCAGGAAAGGAAACATAGTATCGTTGAGAGTCCTCGTCGAACTCCCACTTGAGCTCAAGCGCGTCACCTGGAGCGGAATAATCAGGCCCTGCATTGGGTGTAATAGTAATCTATGAGCCACAGGGACTCAGAAATCTCGCACCCTCGCGATCAAGACTATTTAAGCTTATAGGTAAGGCAAGGTAAATATGTGGAGCTGCAGCAAGCGACTAGCAAATATGGTGGCTATCATGTTCGCAAAAGAGAGCGAGAAGAGGAGGCAAAGCGCGAGCGAGAAACTAGAGAGCAAATCCTGCGGCAAACATTACTCCAACACCGTGTCCACTTCCGGGACTCCGCCGAGAAGAGACCATCATGGTAACACACTCAGTTGATTCATTTTAATTAAATTAAGGTTCAAGTTATCTACAACCGGACATTAACAAATTCTCATCTACCCATAATCGCGGCCACGGCTTTCGAAAGTTCAAATCCCTGCAGGGGAGTCCCAACTTAGCCCATGACAAGCTCTCACGGTCAACGAAGGAATAGACCTCCTCCCGAGATGTTCCGATCAGACTCAGTATCTCGGTTCTTCAAGACACTTTGACAGGTTAAAACAAGACCAGCAACACCGCCCGAATGTGCCGACAAATCCTGATAGGAGCTGCACATATCTCGTTCTCAGGGCACACTCAGATGATACTAGCTACGAGTAAAACCAACCCTCAAGTTTCCCCGAGGTGGCCCCGCAGGCAGCTCAGTCGGACCAACACTCAGAGGAGCACTGGCCCGGGAGGGGTTCAAATAAGATGACCCTCGGCCTCCGGAAACCCAAGGGAAAAAGAGGCTAGGTGGAAAATGGTAAAACTAAGGTTGGGCATTGCTGGAAAAGCTTTAATCAAGGCGAACTATCAAGGGGTTCCCATTATAACCCAACTGTGTAAGGAACGCAAAATCCGGGAACATAACACCGATATGACGGAAACTAGGGCGGCAAGAGTGGAACAAAACACTAGGCGAGAGGCCGAGCATTCCACCCTTTACCAAGTGTATAGATGCATTAAGATAACATGGCAATATAATGATATCCCAACAAGTAAATAGGGTTCCAACAAGGAACGGTCTCCAATCTTCACCTGCAACTAGCAACGCTATAAGAGGGGCTGAGCAAAGCGGTAACATAGCCAATCAACGGTTTGCTAGGACATGGTGGGTTAGAGGTTTGACATGGCAATTTGGGAGGCTTGAAAGCAAGTGGTAGGCATCGTAGCATTGGCATAGCAAAAGAGCGAGCAATCTAGCATAGCAAAGATAGTAGTGATTTCGAGGGTATGATCATCTTGCCTGCAAAGTTGTCAGAGTTGACTGGATCCTCGAAAGCAAACTCAACGGGCTCCTCGTTATCGAACTCGTCTCCCGGCTCTATCCAAACAAGACAAACAAGCAACAAGGACACAATCAACCACGTGCAAGGATCAAACAATATGATGCAAGGATGGTATGCTATGCGGGATGCATATGCAAGATGTGACAAGGAATGCATGAACCTGACCTCAACTTGGAAATCCAAGTGTTCCACTGGAAAGATGAGATGAAATCTCTTGAAAACGATATAAAGAACGTCGGAATCGGAGTTACGGTTTGGAAATGGCAAGCGATTCAAATATGACACCAGTCTGCGATTTACAGCAAGTAGCCATCTAAATGCAAAGAGATGAACAAGCTACAGCACCCAAACATGACAACAAAATACATGGCAGGGATGCATTCATGATGCTTAACAAAAGTCTAGCACTGAGCTACGGCCAAATCATCCATTAACAGGATCAAACAAGCATGGCAAAAATGCATATGGCAAACAGATCTCAGACTTAGTGAAATTAACACTTGTCTGGATTTCAGATCAGGTAGCACTCTTCGGAGCAACAAAACTATATGCTACAGGACCTGAACATGGCAAAGTAAAGCATGGCATGGAGCTACTCAAAGAGCTTAACAAAAGTCCCTTAGTGCCCTTGAGCCAAAAGGGATCAGAAAATACAATTGCAAGCATGTGAACATGGCAAAAACATAATCAGTTCTCAGACTTAGTGAAAACTGGAGCATGCTGAAAACAGATATCAAGTAGGCATGTTTATGAGCTCGATGCATTTACTACGGAGCAAGTCGTGACCAACTAAGCATACATCCATCAAGAAAACACAAAATGCAAGCTAGACATGGCAAGAACAATAACATAGCATGCACGGATCAACTACAACATCCTCGGCAAAATCGCTAACAAGTAGACAATCTACCCAGATTCATGAAGTAGCAAAAGTAGAGCTCGATTGACTCAAGCCAAGGTGCTCCATAATTGCAAACAAAGACATGGATGGATAGAGCACTACAAGATTAACAAAACATCCTTACTGATCATCCTCAAAAGAGGCACGGATCACTAGGAAACAACATGAACATATGGCCAAATGAGCTAAACAGCTCAAGGACTTAGTGAAATGCTAAGTCCCTGAAATCAGCATAACCAAGTGCCTCACTTTGCCAGCTTGTGCTAGTCACCACACACATCACAAAATTACATGGGTTGCACCTCTGGAAAGATGCCAAAACCCTTAACAAAACATATGTAGAGCGCATGGGCATATCTTGCACATAATAATCATGTCAAAAATGACAAATATCTAAATGGAGCAGCAGATCTGACAATTATCTCAAGTAGCCCTCTTCTAACAGAATTTCGGGCATCAAGATGAACTCAAATGAAAATGATACAATGGAATGAAATGGTGTGCTCTCTGAGGCGAACATTTTGATATGCTATATGCGCAAAACGGAGCTACGGATGAGGAGTTACGATGCCATGAATAGGAGCATATGCATCTAGAATTTGGGGACTTAGAAGAAATTCACCACCCGCGGATCTAGGGTTTACTGTAGCTGGCGCACGCCCGACCCGATGCGGCGGCGGATCTCGCCGGAGGAGCCGCGCGAGGTCGCTGGAGGGGCCGTGGTGGCCGGATCCAGGCCGGGGAAAGCGAGGGCGAGGCGGCGGAGATGGGCGACGGCGACGACGTGGCTTGGCAGCGGTGCGCGGCGCGGGATCCGGTGCGGCGGGCGGCGGCTCGAGCTCGCCGGAGCTGGTGGTGCAGCGGC
>NC_057797.1:451105588-451106655 GCF_018294505.1 Triticum aestivum
GCGGCTCGGGCCCGGTCGCGGGAGGAGGGGGCCGGCCTTAGGCCCGGGCGGGCCGGCAGCGAACTGGGGACCCGCGGGACAGGTGTCAAGCGCCGGTTGGTGCGGACGGCGGCGGCGGCTTCGTCCGGCCGGAAACGGACATGTCCGGTCGGCGGAGCGCGGAGTTTAGGGTTTCGGGGGGGAGAAGAAGGAGATTTTCGGGGGATCTTTAAATAGGCATAGGAGGAGCTAGGAGAGTCCAAATGAGGTGCAGTTTTCGGCCACGCGATCGTGATCGAACGCTCTAGATGATGGAGAGGGTTTTGGTGGGTTTTGGGCCAAATTGGAGGGGTGTTGGGCTGCAACACACACGAGGCCTTTTCGGTCCCTCGGTTAACCGTTGGAGCATCAAACGAAGTCCAAATGGTACGAAACTTGACAGGCGGTCTACTGATAGTAAACCAAGGCCGCTTGGCAAGTCTCGGTCCAGTCCGGAAATGTTTAATCCCCACACACGAAAGAAAGGTAGAAATGACCACCAGAGGAGAACGAAGCACCGGAATGCAAAACGGACAACGGGGAAAATGCTCGAATGCATGAGAAGAACACGTATACAAATGCAATGCACATGATGACATGATATGAGATGCATGACAACGATAACAACACACGGAGACAAAGACCCGAACCCGAGAAAATAAAATAACTTAACGCCGGAAATGACAAGAGTTGGAGTACAAATTAGGAAAGTCATATCCAGGGTGTTACAGCTGCGAACCCGTTTCGCCTAAGTGTTTGAAAATCCTACCGAGTGGTGAGCCAGCCTCCCACTCGGGGGCTTAGCTACAGTCCAGTACTCGCCTAAGTATTTGAAAATCCTACCGAGTGGAGAGCGACCCTCCCACTCGGGGGCTTAGCTGCAGTCGAGTACTCACCTAAGTATTTGAAAATCCTACCGAGTGGAGAGCGACCCTCCCACTCGAGGACTTAGCTGCAGTCCAGTACTCGCCTAAGTATTTGAAAATCCTACCGAGTGGAAAGCGACCCTCCCACTCGGGGGCTTAGCTGCAGTCCAGTACTCACCTAAG